>NC_056736.1:85356503-85391503 GCF_019279795.1 Protopterus annectens | reverse complement strand
CTTGATGATCAGGAAAAGATGTGGGTGCCCAAAAAGTGAAGATTGACGTTTAGAAAGAAAGGAGCTATTACTGACTAAGACATGGAAAAAAGGTGGTGGGGGGGGGGGTCTAGAAGAGTCAAGACTAATTTGGAAGGAAAAATATGAGGCGATATAGAATGAAATATTTAGGAAAATGTGTGAAGGATGGCAGAAGAAAGAAAATACTAACAAAAGTGTGGGACCTGCAACTAAGATTAATGTATACCTGACAGAGAGCACTTTTAAGACTAAAAAAAGGAGTGGCATCAGTTGACAACTGCTGGCAATACAAGAAATGGAGGAACAGCACTGATCCACATCTTCTGAGAATCTGAATGTTTCCAAAACCTCTGGAGAGGGGAAATTAAATACTAGGAGAGAACATAGGGCACAGACATAAAGGATTGATTTCTAAAAGAACTCAGACTTGGAAATCATGTTACTCTCAATTTATCTAACTTAAAATCATTAATGAATTACAGTCATTCCCCTGCACAAAGGAGATCTATCCACTGATCTAGGTAACTACAGGCCCATAAGTGTTATGAGCCCCATATGTAAGGCCATGAAAAGAATTATCATGGACATGATAAATGAGGACATAGGTAACCTGCAAACACTGGACCCATCAAAGACTGGCTTTGTTAGAGGAAGGTCAAGCCTATTAAATCTGATAGAATTTTTTGAGAGGGTCACCAAAACACTGGATGAAGGTAAGACTGTGCACACAGCTTACCTTGACCTGGCCAAAGCTTTTGATACAATACAGCACTCTGACATTAGAGACAAGCTGACTAGTTTAAGTATAAACCCTTTTATCACCTGCTGGAAAGCCAACTGGCTCACTGATTGGACCCAGGAGGTCAAAATAGGTGAGGCCACCTCCATCAAGAGGCCAGTCATTAATAGAGTTCGCCAAGGCTTGGTACTGGGCCTGCTCCTCTTTGGCATCTATTTCTCTGAAATGGAAGCAAATGCTGAAGGTTTATGGCTGACTAAGTCTACAGATGATAGCAAGCTGGGGATTATCATTGACTCCTCTGCAGACACTAGCATTCTTCAAGAAGGTCTGTCTCTGACCAACAAATAGTGCCAAAGCCATGGTCTTACACTCAATGCTAAGAAATGTATAATTGTACCTTTTGGTATGTCAACCATCCTGGCTAATTACCATGTTGATAATACACCCTAAGAGTCGACCCAGAGGTCAGGGATATGGGTACTCATGTAGACAGTAGCCTTTCCTTCAACCACCATATGGACACAGTGGTGAGGAAATCATTTTATGTTGGGCAACTTATAAGTAAGGGCATGGGATCTAGGTTCAAATATGCCATTACTCCACTGTACTCTGCCCTTATTAGACCAATCATAGAGTATAATGCCCCTTTTCATAGATAACTGACAGGTATATGCAGCAACTAGAGTGACCTCAGAGGTCCCTTACAAAAAGAATACAAGGTGCAAGAAACATGCCTCATGCAGAGTGCCTTAAACCCCTTTCCCTCTACTCAGTTTCCTGTAGATTGCTGGGGATGATCTATGCCTGGCTTACAAGGCATTTGCAACCCCCCATACTTATGAATCTCCTCCATATTCGGAAGTCAAGAATACCAGAAATATAAAGTCCAGGGGCCTGAATTTTGTCTGTGACTTAAGCAGAGCATGCTGGAGGATGGATATGTGCCCCAGAGACTGTCTATTACCCAGTTTAAGGACATCCTAGACCAGTGGATGGTGAATAGGAAATTTATCTTGGGCCTGACACCCATGTCCCTTATTGAGAGAGGTAGCTTATAAGTGCTTGTCCCTCGATGTTCTATTTGGATACAGGACATCATTATTGTTTTGGGAAAACTTGGCTAGGCTTAGAAGGCTCCCCCCCACCAGGTCAATAGCCTAGTAACAATATATGAATCTATAGTCCTGGAGTGCTCAAGTTATTGATTACAAAACAGTTATCAGGTTGGCTTTACTGTAGTAGCTAGAAATCTTACATTTGTGATGCATATCAGTGTAAAACCTCTAAGTAACAGAAAAGCCCCCTTAAGTCATTAGAGATATGCAGCATAGTGATCAATCCACTTGTATGTGGGAACTATTGAGGCATTAGATGAGTAATCACCTTAAAGCCTGGAGTGCCAGGTCAGACATACATGTCAACCTGGTCCTCACCTTAAATGGAGTGCTAGGTGAGGACTGCTGGCATGTTTGGTAATGGGTTTTTAAGTTGTCCCCTTTGTGCCCTGGGTACAACTCCAAATGCATACCTTTTATACAAGTCTAACTGTGCTCTTGTAGCAAAGCCCTACATTATGATCTTCCTAATTTGCCGGATGGTAAAATTCATGCTTGATGGAGTTTTACCTGTCATGCATGTATTCTAATGTTTTGTTGCATCAGACCTACAGGTGGTGCTGTGGTGCCAGCAAACTTCAGGGACTATCAGTTGCACCTGTATGTAAGGAGTGGTACTGTTAGAAGGCTACAGTTCCTACATACAGTTAAAGCAGTGGGGATGTCTGGCATCAGAGGACTTTGGCTGCTAAGCAACAGGTGTGGCAGTGTTCATACTGCTCCAGTAATAGGTAGTGATGCTCTGAAACATGTTAGGAGCTGGAATTCATTATAAGGTAGCACTCCAGGATGGTAGAAGCTGTCCTGCAATACTACCTCAATACTTTTGGAGTCTGGGGGAAGGAACACATAGGAATTATGATTCCTATGCCTTGACAATAACCAAGATAGGATCCTCTGAGGATAACATGACAAATGGTGATGAGATTAGGAACCCTTAAAGGTATATAGGTATATAGTCGTCATTTAGGTAGGATATAGAGAGAGAGATAAAGAAATCTTAGATGTGAAGATAAACAATACCATCCCAGATAGAAGAATGATGTAGGAATTCATAACTAAAAGTTGAGGGGAAAGATATTACAGTCATGATAACCAGCAAGAACAAGGCATGGTATAAGAGTGGATCTGATCTTGGAAATAAAATATGTGAGGAGAAAGAGGGATATGCAGTGGGAGCACAACATGAAAATAAAGCAGGATGTCAGATGGTCAAGAATCACATGGAGTTCCACTGACAGAGATGTTTGGTGCATACAGTAATGTTAGAATGGTATGGAATGTGCATGCAAAAGCAAAACTATTCTTTCTTTTCACGATTCATTGTATCTCTAACTCTAGCACTATAACAATCTGTTTTTGCAATAGTGGATTCATTCATTTTTCCTTACATAAAAATGCTATTAAGATAAAAAAAATTCCCTACACACAAGTATAGTATCCCTAGGGGAAAAAGTCAGTGCAAGGTCTCCATGACATATAGGAACGGATGTTGACTTGAGTAATAATGCATTTGTGTCTGTTCTTTAAAGATAGGTGTGTTTATGTAAGTGGAGCAATTTTTGAAAGTTACATCTTTTGTGCACTATTGACTAGAAAGAAGTCAAAACAAAATTAATGACATAGTTGCATACTACAGCTGGCTGAGGAATATATAAACAAAAAGAAAAATCATCAGACCTTTTTGTACTCCTGTATAAAATATGCTGTACTATAAGTCATACCATTTAATAAAATTAACATTTCTATTCCATCTATGTATTTTTTGTTTACATTATTTTGGAAATGAATTTCCTGCTTTTTTTTTCTTTCTTACTTACTTTCTGCAAAAATGCTATAAAAGAATAACATCTCCAAAACACACAGGATTATGATCAGGTCTCTGATCATGACTGACTTATTGGGATGGATTTTAAAAGGCCTTGAGGATGACATAATATGCTGCAGCAAAAATTACTACATGTCCAAGATGCCCAAGTCCAAATTTTAGGATTCTGCCAGTACCCATTCAGCATATGCTAATGGAGACTATTGGAGTCTTACTCCTGATTCCAAATGGGGACTTAAGCTTCCTTCACCAAAAACTTTGCAGTTGTACAGTGGCAAAGTTTACTAAAAATGTGAAGCAATGGAGTAACCTATTAAATTCAATCTGAGGTGTGGGGCAACAGCACTACTTGCAAGACAGTACCTAGTGAGAAGCCAGACTGCCTGCAGTACTAAGTTTCACATACTGAAAAGCTATACTATACAGTCTGAGACCAAGGGGAAAGCCAGTAACTGTATTTATGCATACGTGGGTGGTGTGCAAGCTGTACTTCAGTGGGAATATCTCCCAAAGACTTTTATTTTAAAAATAGATGACTGAATTCCTTGGTTGGATAGTGGTCCTGTATGCCTGTTCCTGCCAGGGATAGGGAGAATGCAGGCATCATGCCTGCATTCTCCCATGTGCACAACTGTTAGAGCTACTGGGCATGGTTACCTCATAGTGCATTTCCCACTGTTGGTAGGTTTTCTTCCTGCAACACCAAATCTGCTATATAGGTGGAAATGTGGAGTAGGACACCTTCAGCCAGACTTGGTGGGTTTGCTGAGTCCTCATGTAAGTTTGTGCTATGTTAGGCATACATAAAGACATTCATTGGCATAGCATATTATGGAATCTCATTACCACAGCATGTTACAGAATTTGTTCAACTGGTGCCAGGGTAGCAGAACTCCTGGCCACTCATTACTTCGGTGTTGCGAGGTACTGAATTGTGTGAAACCCACCCCTAGGATTATGCTGTCCTGGGAGCAGAATAGACCAGCCACTTTAGAGCAGCAACAGTGGGGTGGCTGAGGCTGTCTGCTCTGCTACTCTGAAAAGTTTTGAAAGGATGTCAAGAAATTTGCATCAAAAATAAAGGTAAGTGACGTTTGAAAGGTGAATCTTGAAATCTATGTTGAGAGCGCATAATAAGATTGGAGAGACCTAATCATAATTATTTGCAGTGCATAGAGATTTATATGCTCCACGTATTAACAGTTAAAGAAGAAAAAAGTATAGGAGCTTTGTAAGCCATAAAACACTTAGTATAGTCACAGAGACACTAGGTAGA
Organism: Protopterus annectens; assembly: GCF_019279795.1. Lineage (NCBI taxonomy): Eukaryota > Metazoa > Chordata > Ceratodontiformes > Protopteridae > Protopterus > Protopterus annectens. The sequence goes on along the minus strand of NC_056736.1, from coordinate 85,386,521 downwards.
AGTAAATGTTCCAGTAATGAATGAACAACTTTGAAAGCTGTTCAGTACATCCCTCTAGCACACTTTCTGTAGCAGCAAAAACATATATTAGTATTTAAAGCTAAGAATGCTTTGGATGCTGTTTTGTTGTGGCCAGAGCTATAGTCTAGTGTGAGACTAGAGCTTAATAGTGTAAAAAGGTTCTCAACACAACTTTGTTAAACACCTTTCTAATGCAAGAAAGGTGCATAACAAAGTTTTTTTTTGACTGAATTCAATGTAATCTTGGTGCTCTATGCACTACATAAACGATGTCTGTCATGAACAGAATTATGTAGATGAGCTAATATAAACAATGAGAGTTACTGCAGTATTTCAAAAGAATGTCATTTTGGAGGGCCTCCACCATTCTGCAAAACTACCCTGAATCTAAATCCTGACTAGACCCCTGGTATGATACCATACTGCAGTGGGGTACTCCAAAGAATTTTCAATGCTACATCAATGGTGAACATATGATGAATGCTTACTACTTCATTAGTAGGTAATGAGATTCTAAAACATTCTATATTAGTGTCAAAGGAAAAACTTCAAAGACCAATACACGTAAGGTTCAGGTTAAGGCACTTTACTTCTTGCAGCAAGGAGACAAAAACATGCATGAAAAATACAGAGCTTGTCTAACTAAAATCAGGAAGTGAAGCCATTCTTATACTATTCTTACAAGACATTGCCTACTGAAGCTGACGTAGTAAATCACAAGTTTACAATATTGTTTTTCACAGCAGATGTTGCTCATGATTTTCTGCTGACATTTCTAGATTCATGAGAAAACTTTGGAAAAATAGCATGGCCTTGAAGACCAGCAGCTAGTTGCAATTATTTCTACAGTGCTGTGTTACATTTCAAGGAACTCTACTCATTCGAGCACAAAGCAATCACAGATTATAGTTCATATTCTTCAAGCGGTCTTTGTTCCACTTTATCTATCCTTTCTGCAGCTGTGTATGTTCTCATAACACAGACAGGGCTAATTGTCTAAGTTTAATAACATTATAGAAAGCAGTATTGTTCTATTCATTATTTTCCTAACCAAGCAGAAAACCATCTGCTTCTCAGTACATTTCCTAAGACATAAACAAGATTTTAGCTGTGCTGACAAAATACAAGGTCAGAAAGCATTTGCCATTAATATGGATTTGTTCAGCATAAAGCAGAATAAATGTATTAACCCTTTTGGGCTTCTAAAAATAAAAAAGCACTAATGCACACATATTAATACATATTTTTCTAACAATTAGTGAATCTCATTACCTATTCTTGGCATAAGATTAATATTACCAAGGACACCACATAACCCCTTGTGGTCCCTTTAAGTCTGATGAATAAACAGTGCTATCTGGTGTGTTAGCTTATTTTCTCCAAGTCTTTTGCGTTTCTAATGCCATGACAGGAATGGAAGCCATTCCTAAGTCACAATATGATTTAAGTTCATGAAATTAGTATTGTTTCAGTCTTTGGTGGTAGCCAAAAATACTCTTCGCAGCACCCACAACGTGCCCAGAACTGACCCCTTCTGTAAGTCATATGGTATTACATGTATCAGTAGCATATCTAAATAAGACTGTAAATTATTTTTTATGAGGCCGATTGGTCCTACTACTATTGGAACTTTCTGGATATCCTTCTTCCACATTGTCCTTGTTTCTGCCTATAAATTCTGGTATTTTATGACTTTGTGTTTCTCTGTACATAAGACATTATAATCACTGGGTACGGCAGTTTCAGTGATCAGTGTTGCTTTTGTCTTCTTTTCATGGATTACTATATCTGGTTTTCTGGCATCTGTTTTTTGATCTGTTGGTAATGAGTGATCCCATGTAATATGAACTTCATCATTCTCTATAATGCTTTGTAGATCATGTTTCTAGTGTGGGGTTTGGCTTTAATGGTCTGAATTTGTCCATAACAAGCATAAAAAGGAAAAGTCATGGGCATTCAGAACTGCCGTAAAGCTGAAACACCTGATGTCCTTAAGGGGTCATTTGCAAATATCCCATGTTACCTCTAACACAAGAGGTTTTAAGGAATCACACAGTGGAAAATCTAGCTTGGTTAGATTTTTCTTGCAATTTTTACTGATTGTTTTGTATGTGTGATTTTGTTACTCATTGTTTTAGTGTGTTTCTAGTGCTTCTCAACTACTTCAATATTGTAATGTTTGCACAATCCCCAATGCAACAGGTGTGCTGTATTATTATGCTTTTCAGTGTACAGACTGTCTGTTGTCAGTGTATTATATCCAGCAACAAGATCTGTGAATATTTTTGGTTATATTTTAGAGAGCCTGCCTTTGAATCTTCTCCCATATGTTCAATGAATTTTGTAAACTGATATATAATAATGCGCTATCTCTGTAATAATACACTGTTCGGGGCTGCAAGTATTAACCTTTCATCTGTTGGTTTAAATTCACCTGATCTGGTGAGGTCAACAGTTATGTATGCAATCCTACCATTGCAGATCTATACATATAATCAATTTTGAGGTGGCTCATACTTCCTTCAGAATGAGGAATATATAATCTTGGGATATGCACACTGATTATTATATATCATTTTTCTTGTTTTCCTGTCCAACTGATCTAATATCTTTTGAGGCCAGTCAATCACACCACAGTTGTAAGTTAGAACAGGATGAGCAAATTGGTTTCTAGCTTAGACTTTGTTCCTAGATGTCAGGGCTATTTTCAATATTAATTTTATAGGTTCATAGGTTCATAGGTTCATACTAGGCTATCTGCCCTAGGGCATTTATAAGCCTAGCCAGAGTGTGTGTGGCTTTCACCACCCCTTAGGATGAGAATACTATACCCATTAGTTTGCTGTGCCTCTGTCCAGGAGTGACACAGAGATGATTCCCGGGGTAAACCGACGATCTCCCATCCACTCGTCAAGATTTCTCTTGAACAGAGTCAGTGAGGGGCTCTGCCTCACATGGACTGGGATACTGTTCCATAGTGTAGGGAATCTCTGGGTGATGAATCTGTCCCTCCAGCACGTCCTATTTATATCTGTGTTGAGGTTTAAGTCTCTTGCTCTCGTGGCTCTGGTGGATTTGGATTTTTTGAGGTGGAGCATGTCCATTAATTCCGGGTTGGACATGGCCTTGTATGTCAGGCACAGATCACCTCTGAGCAGACGGTATGCGACTGAATAGAGCTGGAGTTTCTTCAGTCAGGCATCGTATGACATATGTTTGAGCCCCTTTATCCTTTTGGTGAGGAACTTTTGGGGTCTTTCCAACTGCTGCAGGTGTCGGGTAAGGTACATTCCGAATGGGGCGTTGTACTCAATTATTGGTCTGATAAGTGAAGAGTACAGGGGTACAATGACCTCTCCTGATCTGGATGTGAATCCCTTCATGATCAGGTGGACAATGTAGAAGGTCTTCCTAACCACTTTGGCAATGTGAGTGTCAAAAGAGAGGTTACTGTCAACTTGGGTCCCCAGGTCCCTGATAACTTCTTCAGTGTTTAATGGATTACCACCTATGTGGTAATTAGGGGTTACCTTGTTTTTCCCAAAGGGTATGACTATACATTTTTTGGCATTTAGCTTAAGGCCATGGCTCTGGCACCAGTTATCCATTTCTATGAGACCTCTCTGGAGGATGTCTGTGTCTGATGGAGTGTCAATTATGGTGCCCAGTTTGCAGTCATCTGCAAATTTTGTCAGCCACAATCCCCCTATGTTTGCCTGCACTTCAGAAAAATAAATGCCGAACAAGAGGGGGCCCAGGACTGAGCCCTGTGGGACACCGCTCGTGACTGGCTTAGAGTCTGACATGGCACCAGCAACTCTAACCCTGTGTGTTCTGTCCTTGAGCCAGTTTGCAATACATCTAAGCTGGTGAGCTTTTCTATGATGCCCGAGTGGGGTATTGTGTCGAACGCTTTTGCTAGGTCAAGGTAGGCTGTGTGAACTGCTTTACCCTCATCAATGGCCTTAGTGACTGTTTTGAAAAAGTCGACCAAGTTTAAGAGGCAGGATCTGCCCTTGACAAAGCCAAATTGGGTAGGATCCAGTGTCTGTAGGTCCCCAATGTCTTTATTTATGAGTTCCATTATGATCCTCTCCATAGCTTTGCAGACAAGGCTCGTCAAGCTTATGGGGCGGTAATTTCCAGGGTCCGTAGAAGCACCGCCTTTGTGGAGTGGGACCACAGTTGCCATACACCATTCTTTGGGTACGTATCCTGTAGTAAGGCTAAGATTAAACAGCAGCCTTATGTGTGGGTTTAGTTCCTCATTGAGTTCGTAGCACACAGCCGGGGACACCGTCCGGTCCCATTGATGCTGTGTTTTTTGCTTTAGAGAGAGCAGCTCTCACCTGGGCATCTGAGATGTTTGGGAGGCTAGACTCTGGTGGGATAGATATTTCTCCTTTTGGGGGGAGGGAGGGGAGAAATTTGCACTGAACCTGTCTGCCAGTATGTTGGCAATGTCTGTGGGTTCAGTGATTTTTTTATCATTTTGGACTAATTCTGAGCATATCTGGGAGTTTCCACCCAGGTTTCTAACATAGGCAAAGAAGGCCTTATGATTGTCTTTTGTGTCATTAGTGATTTTTCTCTCAAAGTTGGCCTTGGATGATTTTATGAGTGATCGTAGTTTTTTGCTAGTATTGATCAGAGATGCCTTCCCTTTTAGGAATTTTGCTCTGTCATGTAGTAGCTTTCTCCTCTTGTTGTAGAGTTTGTTTATGGCTGGGGTCCACCAGACCGGGCGCCTGCCTTTGGTGGAAAAGGTCTTGATTTTATTAGGGATTGCTTGATCCATACATTCCTGGAGGTGCTCGTAGAAGGCATTTGTAAGGGTTTCAGCAGCGTGGGTTGTGGTTTCCACTGGCTCGGGGCCTTGAAGGATACCACTCCAGTCTTAAGAAGTGTGAAGTTTGCTTTTGAGAAGTTCTTCACTGTGGTCTTTTGCTGGGGTGGGGGCGGGATGTGGATCTCCAATGAGATTAATTTATGGTCTGATCTCACCAATGAGGGATATACTTCCAGTGTGGAGCATTTTGTCCCCATGTTTGTGATGATCAGGTCTAGTATATTTTCTCCTCTTGTGGGAATGGTGACTAGTTGTTCCATAGCATTTGAGTTTATGAACTCCAGGAACCTTTGGGCTAGGGTGTTGGGGCTTGAGTAATGTTCCCAGTCTATGTTTGGGTAGTTGAAGTCACCCAATATGATGGTGTTTGGAGAGACATTCATACTCTCCAGTGTCTTCAGGAAGGCTGTGTGGGTTTCCTGAGTTTGAGAAGGTGGTCTGTAGCATGCTATATACTGTAGGGCAGTTTTACCTATGGTTAATTGCACCTGGATGGTCTCCGATGCTTCGTGCATTGCCACTAACCTGGAGGTGTGGGTATCCTTTATGAATATGGATACTCCCCCTCCTTTTGTGGTTCGGTCCGGATTTTGGGGCCGGAACGCATGATATGAGGTATAACCTGATAGTGCTGGGGTGCTCTCAGGAGCCTTGAACCAGGTTTCAGTCACAGCACAGACATCGATGTTCTCCATACTGAGGAGGGCTTTGAGGGCGTGCATCTTGAGGTTTAGACTTCTGGCATTGAGCAGTATTATCCTTAGTTTTTCTCCATTTTGTTTTCTAGGGCGGTAGGTTTATCATTTGAGCCTTGCCTAAAAAAGGCACTATGGGGGTGGCAAGAGCCTTTGCCAATATCCGGAAGCCCAGGGGTGACAGGTGCAAGCCGTCCCTTGCGAAGCAGCGTGGCTTGTCAAGCATGTCATCCCAGGCAGACAGACATTGATCCCCTTAGAATGACACCAGTAATTAAGCCAATTATTAAAGCTGATCATTTTGTCTCTGTATTGTGGCATCATTCTTGGTGAGGGTAGGATACTGCTCAGGGTCAGGGTCATACCGGCCTGGGCTACATAATCTGAGAGCTCCCCTATGTCTCTTTTCATGTAGTCCAGGGAGGTACGTCTCAGGTCGTTCACACCGGCATGGACAATGACTGAGTCATACTTGTACTTGCTGTGGAGTGACCTGAGTGCTTGTGTTATGTGGCGGATTCTAGCGCCTGACAGGCAGCTTACTGTGATCTTTTCCTTGTTCAGTCTGGTGAGTGGGACGTCAGTGTGTCTGACTATGGAGTCACCTATAACAAGTGTGTCTGGCATTGTGTTTGGCCTTAAGGGCTGTGACTGTTTAGCACACTGACTTTGAGAACTATGTGTTGCATGTCTTATGTCTTGAGGTGGCAGTTGCTTGGGTGTCTGCTTTGGAGGCCTGTGTAGTTTTGGTAGATTTTTGATCAGTGCCTCCTAGTATGTCTTTGTGTGTTTATGTGTTTGTTTTGCAGTTGTGATAGTTCTATGTGAAACTGGGTTTGTGGTGTGCGTGGTTTCTTTCTCCTCCTGTCTGGTCTTGCCAGTCCTGAGTTGAGAGAGCTCAGCCTCCAGTTTGGCTATATAGTTGCATCTCTCACATGTATTTGTGCTTTGTGGGAAAAGGAGTGCTTTGTCTGTGTACATGAGGCAATTGTAACATTGCCTCAAGATGACCAGATTCACCAGCTGAACAGGAGAGGACGCTAGCAACTGACCCTTCGACATGCTAGAAAAAGTGAAAAAGTTTGCTGTGTAACTGAGTCAGAAGGGACCTATAGGGAAATGGGTACTCAAGGGGATTCTAGGCTAATGTAGTACTTTGTTTAGTATATAAGTACTTTACCTATATAAAAATGCTTTAGGAGCAAGTGCTGAGCTTTTGATATAGAGAATAGACTGTTTAGATTGCAAGTAGAGAAGTTCTAAGGGAAAAATTGAAGAGCAGACTTTACGGAGCCAGAAATAGTTTAACCTTTTTTAACCGGCGCTGCCCGATGGTGCTCTATGGGCAACTCCACGCTAAATCACGCAAAAGCACACTAAAGCGGGCTTTATAGCAGGGGGTTGAAAAGAGCTAGGAATTGACCCAAAATGGCCAATAGACTACAAGTTTCTGGCTGGAACCACTGCTCTAGGGACAAATAGGCTGCTCAGTGCTCCCCACTCCCACTGGTGAACAAAGAAGCTTCCCTTTATCCAAATAAGGATATGGAATAGCACAGGAACCAAGCCAAAGCCCAGAGATCAGCAAACTCTGAAGATTGGACTATTCTAGTTCAGTAAGGCGGGAAAACAAGTTTTTTTTTTTTTTTTCAGAAAACAGAGGAAAAACAGACAGTAAATGCTATAAGTGCTTTTAAACGGCTAGCGCACTTGAGTGTGTTAGCCTACAGGTAAAATTAAGCAACAAATAACTTTTTTAAAAGTGCAAAACAGTTAATCAACACAAAAACAGTTTAAATAGAATGCAGAGCTGTATAAACAGGCGAAAATGCAGTTGCTAAGCAGTAAGTAATCAAAAAGCCAGAAAAAAATACTTAAATCAGGAAAAAGTCACTCTTTTGCTCTCTGCTGCTTGTAGAACTCTGCAGGACACCACGAGGAGCTGTGCTGAGTTGAATACAAGCGTAAAAGTGCGCTAAAGCGGGCTTTATTACAGGGGGATGAAAAGAGCTAGGAATTGACCCAAAATGGCCAATAGACTGCAAGTTTCTGGCTGGAACCACTTCTCTAGGGACAAATAGGCCACTCAGTGCTCCCCACTCCCACTGGTGAACAAAGATGCTTCCTTTTATCCAAATAAGGATATGGAATAGCACAGGAACCAAGACAAAGCCCAGAGATCAGCAAACTCTGAAGACTGGACTATTCTAGTTCAGTAAGGCAGGAAAACAAGATTTTTTTTTTTCTTTTTTGCAGAAAACAGAGGAAAAACAGACAGTAAATGCTATAAATGCTTTTAAGCGGCTAGCACACTTGAGTGTGTTAGCCTACAGGTAAAATTAAGCAACAAATAACTTTTTAAAAGTGCAAAACAGTTAATCAACACAAAAACAGTTTAAATAGAATGCAGAGCTGTATAAACAGGCTAAAATGCAGTCGCTAAGCAGTAAATAATCAAAAGCCAGAAAAAATACTTAAATCAGTTATAGCAAATACAGTTATAACAAATGCTCTGAAATATACTGTATATTTCCAAAATGTTTGAGAAGGACAGTCAGAACACAAGAAGGTTCAGGCAAAAGAGAAAAAAAAAAGTTTTGTTTTACTTTTTGAAAGGGAAAAAGGAGGAACAGAAGGCCTTATCAAATGTTCTCTCTGTATTAAGCAGAATGAGCTAATGACACTAGACTGGGGGGTGTGTCACAGTAGGGGCGGGCAACTGCAAAGCCACCAATTATAAGAGCAAGACACCAACAGGGACGGAGGGTGAGACAAAATAGCCTACAGACAGCAAATTAGTCTTCTAAATATTCCTTACTGAGTTTTGTTTGGATTTCTTCATGTTTTATTGTAGACCTTTCATCAATTTTCAAATATTTATACACTTCCTCCTGCTTAAGTTCCTTTATATCACATTCCTGTTCCAGACTGGTATTTTCCTAATACTGCAGCTTTCCTGCTTTAAGTGTTACTTTTGCACAATTATTAAGAGAAAATTACATTCTTATACCATCTGAGAAAGTTTTGACCCCTTCCAGTTTTACTTTCAGCTACTCATCTGGTGAACTATACTGTTTTAATCATCCACAAAAACAAGATGAGAAGTCTTTATACTTTGTTTGGGAGCCAAATTATAACCATGACCTAATCTATTAAGTAGATAGCTTAATGGGTTAAGGACATGACAGAAGAGAGGCGGTGACAACGTTACCCTGGAATACTTCCCTTTGAATTTTTATCCCTGGGAGAATAATTTGTCCTTTATCATGGCTTAGCTGCAAAGTGGTTTGCCACTGTTTCATGGTCAGTGTAATAAAACTGATGAATGTAGGGTATATGTTATACATCTGTAAGTACTCCTTTCTCCATGAATGTGGGACCTGTCATTTTTTTTTTGTAATCTATCCCTGCTATACTTAGATTCTTCCCTTTTCCACAATTCTCCATTATGACTTTATTTAACAAGAAAAGATTCTTTGCTCCATATGACTTTCTTTTGTTACCCTTTTGTTCTATTGCTGTGTTTGAGTTTTCTTCTAAATTACTATAAATTCTGTCAGCATTAATTCCAATATATAGTTTATACATCGATGGAAGGCAAGTTATTGCTCTACAGTTTTTAGGATAGCTTGCAGGTTCTTCTTAAGGAGTATCATTTTTTTCTGTTGCTAACAAGGACAGTTGGTGTCTTTTCAGGGTGTGCATATAAGTAGTTCTTACTCAGGACTAAATCTTTGTGAAAAGATGTTAATACTTTTAGTCAGAAATTAGGTACTGCATCTGGGTCTGGGGGTTTCTAGTTAGGAGCTTTTCTTAATTTTGCTTCAGTTTCTGTGGTTGTGGCTTCATCCCATTTCATATCCTGTACATTTAAACTTCTTACTGTTTTTTTTTTTTTTTTACTTCTTCTGTCCATTCAGCATCCTTGTTATGTTCCACAGGGTCTTCATAGATATTTCTCCAAAATATTTCTTCTTTTTTTATGGTATTTTTATTCTTTTTTTCCCTTTGTTTCCCAAAGCTCTTTAAAACATTTTGGGTCATCAGTGAATTTCTTATTTTGTACTTTTACTTTCTATTTATCTGCGTATCTTATAAACTTTTCTGCCTTTGCTGTTATTTTAATATATTATTTGCAATAGTGTACAGTAGATCCTGATCTGTTCTCATACTGCGCATTGCTTTTAGCATGGTTATCTAAGTATTTTTGTTGATCTGTTCCCTCTTCTATATTCTTCTAACAGTGACACTTCTTGCCTTAATTGCTTTAAAGTTTTCTCTGTTTGATACTTCCACAATGGCATTTGATTTCTTCTTTTCTATTATTGGCCTGTATTTTTGTGGTAACACTTTATCTTTCATTAATTTAGCTGGACTTTAATATATCATATTTACTTCTGTTATATCACATGAATTTCTGCTAATAGCTTTGATTACTGTGTTTGTTTTATCAGACTTCTAACATTTTGAGTCTTAGACTTTCTGTAATATATTTCTTTTATTGCTCTTAATATTGCTATTCATCTCTATGAACTCAAGCAACTCTTCCCTTAGACCATTTTTTCCTTCTAAACTGATGGCACATTCTTTATTCTCTGTTTCCTGAGTACATTATACAGAATGTTCCAGACCATGTTCCTGCAACATATTCTCTTCACCTGCATCCTCCATCATCTGTTCCTCTTTCATATGGGAATTCACTGGCCTATTACTTCACAATGTTGACTGTGTCAAAGTTGTCATGGTTTCCTGCTCCTTCCTTAGCTGTGCAACTCCTACTGAACTTCTGTACTGATTTCCTACTGAAGGCTCTAGAGTATCTTCATGTGGCAACTGATCAGATGCTTCCTGTTCTACCTGTTTCTCCTTAATTTGTGGACTCATTGATCTATCATGCTGTGAGATTACCAGAGTTGGATTTTCTACATTAAATCCTTTACTTTATAGGTTATCTATAACTTCAGTGACTGTTTCTTTAACTTCTCCATTGCTAATCATCTTTTCTACTTTTCCCCTCTGTTTTCTTACTTTTTGTACTGTAAAATGTTTCCATATCTGGATGCCTTTACCTTTATTTCTCTTCAAATATCATTGGGGATTCTTTTTTGTATTGATTAGTTTTACTTTCTCCTTTGCATATATATTTTACCATATTAAATCTCTTTTCCTTTCCATGTCCATATTTCTTCTTCAGATGTCTCCCACTCCACATCTTTCTCCTTACTTTGGGGACCCATTGTTCCATCATGCTGCGACATAACCTGTGTTAGACTTTCTACAGTATCTTCTTCACTTTGCAAGTATTCCATAACTTCAGCTTCTATTTGTTAAACTTCTACTTTACTAATCTTCTGTTCTACATTCTTCTTTGTGATCTTATTTTTTGTATTGTGAAATTTTCCATATATAGGTGCCTTTGCCTGTATTTCTCTTCAAATATCTTTGAAGCTGCATTTTTGTATTGATTAGTTTGGCTTTGCCCTTTGCCTAAGTATTGCACAATATCAGATCTCACTTTCCCTTCTTTGTCCATGTTTCTTTTTTATACCTTTCAAGGATGTCTAGGTTTTGTTCATTATATTTTTGCACTTCCTCAGTTGCTTCTTTTTCCAAATGGCCCAGTGTTTCTTGGTCAATATAATGTTTTTCATGAATCTGTTACAATAATAAACACAGTTTTGCATTTGAAGTTTTTGACAGTCTTTCCTCTAATTTCTCTCTTAACATTTTTGAGTATCTTCTTTTTGGACATTCTGGGTTTCTTGCACAATAGTAACAATACATAATTTCTTTCTTATCCTCTAACAGTCCACTGTATCAACCTTATGGCTCTTTTTTGACCTGTCAATTTTTATGTTTTTTGTGGACTACTGCTTCCTTTTACAACAGGGGGGCATCCTCTCCCTGAGCCTGGACTAACCCCATTGTAGGAATGTTTTCATGTCTTTTTTTTAATGTTTTCATGTCTTGAGGATTCTACACTGTCATTTTTTCAAGTCCTGGCACCGGTGCACCTTCCAGGATTGGCCAGTTTTTTTATCCTGGGACCTGTGCACCTAGCTGTCTTTTTATTTTTATTTTATCCTAATTCTGTCCATGATATATGCTATATAAAATACAGTCTATATATCAGTGTCGTCTTGGTGAGATTTTGTAAAAATGGGATCCATCTCGTCAAAGTATTCACCAAGATTTGAGGATGAATTCACTTCCAGCAATACTACTCTCCTTTGCTTGCTGATTTTATCATCTCTCCATTCAGATTATATCAGTCATAATACTGCAGTCATGTCAGAGAAAACCTCTGCCATGTGTTGTTAACTTGGCCTGCCAATATAGTGGTGGCATTCTTTAGGTCTCCACTGCTAAAACACATTTTTAAGTTTATTTATTTATTTTTGAAAGAGTGACTTTGAGTCATCCCCATTGAAGAGAGCAACTCTTAACAACTCATGAAATTGACCACCCTGCAAGTGACTGGCTATTGGCTGGGGCTACCATACATACTGCCAACCATCTAGCTCTCAACCAATCAAGGACACATTTCAAAAGAATCAGGGACAAAGTTAGAAAAAATAAACAGAGACAATCATGGACACTTTTAAAATATTAGTATTGTATTGAGACATTGACAGAATAAGAGAATGCGAATTAATATACGTTTTCTGAAATAAAGTCTCTAACTCTTAATTCTTGTCATTATTTATTAAGTGTAATTCACCACATTTCCTCCAAACGTCACCAGTTTCTGGAGCGATTAAGAGAGACAGCGCTAAAATTTGATTCAAAATCCAGGACATTCCTGAAAATCAGGGACAGTTAAGAGATAAACAGACAGCTTCTTCTGTTGTAAGCATTGGCACTGCCATGTTTACAGTCTCACCCATGTACTGCATGCAGTACCACTGCCAACATACAGGTGGAGCTATACCTTTGCTGGAGTGGCCCAGTGACTACAAAAAGTCTATGCTGCCACTTAGCAACTTTAAATTGGTGTTCAATGTCAATGTAAAATTACAAAATGTAGCAGCATAAAGGCATCCTCAACAGCCTACACAGCCTGTCCCTCAGAAGCCTACACAACATGAAGGCTCATAGAGGTCTGATATGGAAGTGGTGACCTGAGTTAATGCTTGGGGTAGCATGCTACTCTAAAGGTAACTTGTTTTGGAATCCATTCCTAAGTTCAAATTACTTGGAAAATGTCCCTTAAAAATATTCAAATTGAGCTGGTTAAACCATTAAATGGGGTGTGATATAAAAATGACAGTCAATAAATATATGACTGTGTAAAAGTGGAAAGCCTCCACCATCCAGCAACATTGCACCGATTTTAAATTTCAGCTCATTTTCCCAGTATCATGTACTCCATATACTACCTGATTCTATGCCAGCATTGCAACTGTTTATTAGATCTGCCACATGAAGAGCAGGCAGTGAGGTTCAATACCATCTGAGCTTATGAAGAGCAGGTAATGAGTTCAGTACCCTTTTAAATTAATGAATCTCATCACCTATTCTTCACATAATCTGATAATTGCCAAGCCCACCAGGTAACTGCCAAATTCACCCAAAGTTGGCCATTACCATGGCTTCACCTTTATGTCAGCCTAGATGAAAGGAGAAACAACTGCTCTTCTAGGAGACCAGACATCTAACTGGCCAAAGAGTCCTTGTTGGTGCAGTGGTGGTGACAATTGCATGGAATGTTGTGAGAAGTCTTGCTTTCAGTCTGTAGATAAGGATCAGTCCTCTCCTTTCCTGTTCAATTGATAAATAATACTATAATACTGGTTTGTACTGCATTTGTATGCTTGTGTGTTAAAAAAATCAGCATCACTGTGGTTTTCTAGTTGAAAGGAAAAATGACTGCTGTTGGGGGAGGCCAGATACTGAACTGTCCAAAGACTTTGCATTGGTCCAGTCCCAGTGGCAACCACACAGAATGCTGGGGGGCTCTGTTCAATACAAGGGGTCAGTGCTTTCCTTTTCTGTTGAGTTGTTAATAACAATGCTTTGTTACAGGTTTGCACTGCATTTGGATGCTTATGTGTTAAAAAAAAATCACCATCAAGGTGCTTTCTTAGCGGAAAGGAGAAAAAAACATTCTCGGGAGAGACCAGGTACTTCACTATTCAGAGACAGCTTGTTAGTCCAGTGGTAGGGTTAACTGCATGGACTTGGAGGGAGCCTTCGTTCAATTCCCGGAGAAGGGATATTTTTTTCCCTATCCTGTTCAGTTGTCATAATACTAGGTTACAGCTTTATATTGCATTCGGGAGTATTGGTACTGCAGACATCTAACCTGCTTGCAATGCTAATGTTGCCATAGAAGTGGAGGTATAAGGTTTTGTAGCTAGTTGATACCATAGAACTGTCTGTGCGTCAGACAGAAGAAGGCATTCATGACAGGTAAAATGTCTGTCATGCATGCAACTTTACATCTCACGTAACAGGTACAGCATACTGTAAGGCTGTACTAAGAAAGCACAGTTTTGAGCTTTGTACACGAGTAAGATATGAGTTATTCCAAATGTAAAATGAGGATGACTCTCAAAACACAGTACCACGCCTACCTGAAGCTCTTGACTACCCCCCAATGGCTTTTGTTGTCCTGCAGTACAGCTCCACCTGTATGGGGGGAATGGTAGGAAATATATGTGGGACCTGGCACCGCATGCATTTGGGCCTGCAGTATCAATTCCTTCATACAAATGGAACAGTTGCTATGCTCTGCTGGTTAGGGTTTTTACCCTGGTGCTGATTCTAAATGTAGTGGCATAACAACCTTGATTCCAGTTTTAGATTTGGGCACAGTCCTCATTAACCTATTCAACTTGAGAGCTGATGGAGCCCTACTTTTATAACTGAGTGCAGAATAAATGGTTAGGGTCGTAGCATGCTACCCCAAGTGCTTATGCTTTTGCAATCAAATTATGTCCACAGCACCTCAAAAAATACCTTTGCTTTCATTCTGAAGATGCTGATATGTATATAACAATGCACTTAATGCGGTCAGCAAAATAAATAAAAAAACATATAGCTTGCATGTTATATGCAATAAAAGGAGTGGTTTAAGCTTGGTTTAAATGGGCATCCTGAGATAATATAGCACTTGTTTCATGTTCTCTGACAACCACCTACTACTGAAACAATCTGCCACATTGTATGAGAGATGTAGTTATTTAATGTTATTGGAGGGAAAGCTCTCACATGAAGCCACTACAAATAACAAAGTTGTCAGCACCACTCAACATCTAACTAAACCAGTCTCAAACACTGCAGACCAAACACATAGACCTACATGTGCAGAGGCTGTTAGAAGTAACCTACTTAAACAACAGAAACCTCCTAAATGCAACTCAAGAAACAGGTACCCTCAGCACACTTACAAAAACACATCACAGGCAACACCCACCGTGAAACTTACATCAATGAGTCACACAGATCCAGTCCATAAGCCCAAAAGGCATCATTACACATACCAACATCCTAGTCATAGGTGACTCCATAGCAACACACCTATGCACGACTCATCAGGATCTGCAAAAAGAAGGTTATGGTCAGTTGTCTGTCGGGCTACAGTATTTGCCACTTCACAAAGGTACGCAAGTCTCTCAACCACAAGTACACAAATTACATAGTCATTGTACATGTAGGTGTAAATAACCTGAGACTTGCACCCCTGGGCAATTTGCCTGAGGCAGATATGAGCCTAGCCTTGAGCAGTATTCTACCTTCACAAAAACTACCACCACAACATAAACAAAAGATAACTCATTTCGGCTATTAGCTTAGCTTCTGGTATCATTTTGAGGGGGTGCAATATACTTCAGCCTGGGAAAAGATGGTAGAAAGTCCAAATTGCTTTGCCAAGGATAGTTTTGACCTCTAACCCCAAGGTGTCCATATATTGTCTAAAAATCATCCATCTCCGTTGTGCCTTTTTTTAGGAACAGCCAGTCTTCTAAAACTTCCAACATAACTAAACAGAATCAGGACAGCAATAAGGTGTTGCTCCTCAATGCTAGGAGCCTTAAAAAATGTGTGTGTGTGTGTGTTTGTGTGTGTGTGTGTGTGTGTGTGTGTGTGTGTGTGTGTGTGTGTGTGTGTGTGTGTGTGTGTGTATGTGTGTGTGTGTTTATATATATATATATATATATATATATATATATATATATATATATATATATATATATATATACACACACAGTAAACTCTATACTCCATGTGCTACTTACCTTGGAAAATTTAGATATATGCATTGTCACGGAGACCTGGCTTCAATGCCCATCACTTGTATAGGCCCACTACATTAAAAATATGCACTAAATCTCAACTCCAGACGTGTTAGACAGGATAATGACTTTGAACTCCTCCATGTCCAACTTACTTTAAAACCGTTTATCAAATCATGGCTAACTACAGGATCCTCTTTATGCCCCCCTCTGCCATACATACTACCTACCCAGCATGGAGTCCCTATGAAATAACTCTCTCCCTGCAATGGAGCTCTTTTGAGTTTGACCCTGACTCCTAATGAGAGCAACTTGAGCCTTTTAAAGATGAAGTTATTGCCTCACAGTTCAAACAAATGTTAATGTTTCTAGAACAGTAAGTGTTACCAGAAAACTGTAAATGGCAAACTATTCAGCACAAAGTAACCTATTCAGTGGTTATATTTATTCAGTTCTGGGTCTTCGACTGGATTTTATAAGCCACCATAACCACAATAAATTTTGTAATGTTGATAAAACAGATTCCTACACCTCAGTAAAAATTCATGAAACATATACTGTCGACATTTTCTTCATATAGCTGTGAGCTTTCATATGAGGCTAAGAAGTTCTGTCTGTATCAATTGATTTTTGAGATAGCTAAAGAAACATTACAATACAAATAGACAGTATACAATTAATATTCATATTTTTTATCTGCACTAGACAGAGATTGGATATCAGTGCAGTTGTATTTGCCACTGTGTAAACTTTAAGATGAAATCTTCTAATACCTTATATGTAGCACAGTTTTGAAATTATTTATGGAAATATAAACAAGCAATATTTGAAGCGTAGAGGCGTCAGTAGGATGTAACTGTGGAAACACAAGGAGATATCACTAGTCTAAAACAAGTTAAGCCAAACACCATTCTTCTAGGAGATGTTAATAATACCATCATCAAATAGGCGACTTATACATCTTCAAACATGTACTGTATGCCTAGAGATTTCTTAACTTCAAAAATACAGACTCCCTTGACCAATTAATCTCTACCTCATGTAGGGGTGATAAAAGTCTTGGACTTGCCCTGGGATTCATGAAGCTTGCACCAGGTGCAGATGTAGTGTCAGTGTTCTAACACCAAATATGGCCGCTGAGCGATTCAGGTAGGAGCTGTTTCCACGTGCACTACCTGCATACGCTACGCCCACAGAACTCCTGAGCCATGTATGCTAATTACCCCATGTGCAGCAGTGTAGCATGCAAATGAAGGTATGTAGCAATTCAGGAAGTGGTGCAGGCGTAGTGTAAGCATGCAGAAATGTAAACCGTAGAAAACGGTTTACATTTTTGCAAACATAAAATCGGAGCCATGACAGCCGACCAAACACATGTATTATAATCAGGGGCGGCTCGTGGCATAGGGCTGCCGGACTGCAGCCCCCTCAAAAAGAAAAAAAGAAAGAAAAAGAAATGAAAAATAAAAAAAAATATTTTTTTAAAATTCGCGGACTTCGCGCATAGACCGAGTCCCGGCTTATCGGTCTATGCGCATGCTCAAGGCAGCCCGGCCGTCCCCATAGGGGGACACAAGGAGCGTCTGTGCACAGACCCGCCAGGATTATGGGGTCTTCAGTATTGCGCGGGAAGGATGTATGTACGGACGTTAACTCTGGATGTATTCATTCAGGTAAGGTGCCTTTCAATTTACAATGTTTATTTTTCTTTTTATTTGTGTATGGTGCTGCTTTACTGGAGTTTGTGTATGGTGCTGCTTTACTGGAGTTTGTGTATGGTGCTGCTTTACTGGAGTTTGTGTATGGTGCTGCTTTACTGGAGTTTGTGTATGGTGCTGCTTTACTGGAGTTTGTGTATGGTGCTGCTTTACTGGAGTTTGTGTATGGTGCTGCTTTACTGGAGTTTGTGTATGGTGCTGCTTTACTGGAGTTTGTGTATGGTGCTGCTTTGTGTGTGTGTGTGTGTGTGTGTGTGTGTAAATGCCCCAGGTGCTTATGGTGGTGTGGTAGGGAATGCCTCAGGCTTGAACCCTGTACCCTGTATGCAGGTGTTAAAGACTTGAGTTCCCTACCCACCACCATTTGTAAAAAAATTTCAGATTTTTACCTCATATTTGATCTGATCTGTTCCTCATAATATCTGTGGTTTGTAAATGTTGCAATGCTTGATATTTGATGGTGTAGTAGTAACATTGTTGCCTCACAGCTGCAGGTTCTTGGGTTTGATTCTTGGCTGGGGTTCCTTCTTTGTGGGGTCTGTATCTTCTCCCTGTGTTTGTGTGGGTTTGCTTTTGTGCCCTCCCATGTTACAAAGACATGTCTGCATTATTTCTTCCTGGGCCTCCGCTGAAAATTTGTTTATTTGTTCCAAGTCAGACTGTCCTGATTAAAAATGTTAAATAAAATTGATAGGCATTTGAATTTCAGACTTAAGGGTTTCTGAATGTTTAATTCCCTGTGTATTTGATGGTGCAGTGGTAGTATTGTTGCCTCACAGCTATAGGTTTTCTGGTTTGATTCTTGGTTGGGGTGGCTTCTGTGTGGAGTCTGCATCTCCTCCATGTGTTTGTGTGGATTTGCTCTGGTGCCCTGCCATTTTACAAAGACGTGTCTGCAGTTGTAATCCCTGCTGAAAATTGGTTTTGTTCTGTCCGCAGTAAAATTGACAGGCATTTGAATTTCAGACTTCAGGTTTCTGAATGTTTAACTCCTTGCATAATTGATGGTGCGGTGGTAGTATTGTTGCGTCACAGCTATAGGTTTTCTGGTTTGATTCTTGGTTGGGCTGGCTTCTGTTTGGAGTCTGCATCTCCTGCCTGTGTTTGTGTGGATTTGCTCTGGTGCCCTGCCATTTTACAAAGATGTGTCTGCAGTTTTAATCCCTGCGTCTCTGCTGAAAATTGTTTTTGTTCTGTCCGCAGTAAATTTGACAGGCATTTGAATTTCAGACTTCAGGTTTCTGAATGTTTAATTCCTTGCAGATTTGATGGTGCAGTGGTAGTATTGTTGCCTCACAGCTATAGGTTTTCTGGTTTGATTCTTGGTTGGGGTGGCTTCTGTGTGGAGTCTGCATCTCCTGCCTGTGTTTGTGTGGATTTGCTCTGGTGCCCTGCCATTTTACAAAGATGTGTCTGCAGTTTTAATCCCTCGTCTCTGCTGAAAATTGTTTTGTTCTGTCCGCAGTAAATTTGACAGGCATTTGAATTTCAGACTTCAGGTTTCTGAATGTTTAATTCCTTGCAGATTTGATGGTGCAGTGGTAGTATTGTTGCCTCACAGCTATAGGTTTTCTGGTTTGATTCTTGGTTGGGGTGGCTTCTGTGTGGAGTCTGCATCTCCTCCATGTGTTTGTGTGGATTTGCTCTGGTGCCCTGCCATTTTACAAAGACGTGTCTGCAGTTTTAATCCCTGCTGAAAATTGGTTTTGTTCTGTCCGCAGTAAAATTGACAGGCATTTGAATTTCAGACTTCAGGTTTCTGAATGTTTAATTCCTTGCATAATTGATGGTGCGGTGGTAGTATTGTTGCCTCACAGCTATAGGTTTTCTGGTTTGATTCTTGGTTGGGGTGGCTTCTGTTTGGAGTCTGCATCTCCTGCCTGTGTTTGTGTGGATTTGCTCTGGTGCCCTGCCATTTTACAAAGATGTGTCTGCAGTTTTAATCCCTCGTCTCTGCTGAAAATTGTTTTGTTCTGTCCGCAGTAAAATTGACAGTCATTTGAATTTCAGACTTCAGGTTTCTGAATGTTTAATTCCTTGTATAATTGATGGTGCAGTGATAGTATTGTTACCTCACAACTATAGGTTTTCTGGTTTGATTCTTGGTTGGGGTGGCTTCTGTGTGGAGTCTGCATCTCCTCCATGTGTTTGTGTGGATTTGCTCTGGTGCCCTGCCATTTTACAAAGACGTGTCTGCAGTTTTAATCCCTGCTGAAAATTGGTTTTGTTCTGTCCGCAGTAAAATTGACAGGCATTTGAATTTCAGACTTCAGGTTTCTGAATGTTTAATTCCTTGCATAATTGATGGTGCGGTGGTAGTATTGTTGCCTCACAGCTATAGGTTTTCTGGTTTGATTCTTGGTTGGGGTGGCTTCTGTTTGGAGTCTGCATCTCCTGCCTGTGTTTGTGTGGATTTGCTCTGATGCCCTGCCATTTTACAAAGACGTGTCTGCAGTATTAATCCCTCGTCTCTGCTGAAAATTGTTTTTGTTCTGTCCGCAGTAGAATTGACCGGCATTTGAATTTCAAACTTCATGTTCTTCAGAATACATAGTAGCACAACCTTTTTTCTAGCAATTTTCTAAGTTTATAAGATGAATATTTTAAATTTGTGCCTATTTTTGGCACTGTATTCCCGCATTATTGGCTTCGTCCAGGTTTTTGTGCTAAGGTTGACAGCTATGGCAAGAACTGAATTCACTGAATATGGACTGTAGAATTGTGCATATTTACTGATAAAGGTGCACTGTAGAATTGTGCATATTTACTGATAATGGTGGACTGTAGAATTGTGCATATTTACTAATAATGGTGGACTGTGGAATTGTGCATATTTACTAATAATGGTGGACTGTAGAATTGTGTATATTTACTAATAATGGTGGACTGTGGAAGTCTGAGTAGACTTTTTATGATAAATGTTCTCAACTGGGCAGTTTTGCCATTATGGGTGCATATGTTTTGTTTCATTGCTTACTGGAAAAATGTTCAAAACAAATTTAAAACACCCTCTAACAAGTGTACTGTATTGTACAAGGAATATAATTTTAGTACAATGAGGAAGGTGTATCAAAGAGCACATGTATGTTTCATATGCAAGGGGCCTATGATTCGAAAACAGCCCAAAATTAATCTTTATCTGCCACTGGCAAAATGTATTTTCTTTGAATGTGGGTTTCAATGCTGTTTCAATGAATGTGAGTTTCAAGGGCAGAGAAGTTTTAATGCTAAGTTTTCATTGTGAGACTGCATTGCTTTGTTTAACAGATTACTTAATGTTTGTGCTGTAAAATACAAAATAAAACTTTCAAATGAAGTCCAATCATTGAAGTAAAGCAGTATGCACATTAGTGTTTATGGTAAATGGAGTGAAATAGCCAAGTAATGGTTAATTGGAATGGCTGCAGAGGCTCCAGTTCAACCATTATTTTGTCAGGGGAAGGGCAGCAAACTCAGACAGGCCCAGCTGAACTATACCTCCCAACTGTCCAGATTTTCAAAGAATGAATAGATTTTTGCTTCTTATTTTTGGTTTGTTGTTCATAAAATTTGTAGTTTTAATTCCTAAATGATTTGCCAGAAGTCACTAAATAATAAGTTTCAGACTTCATAACCTTCATAAAAATGCATGTTAAAGTAAGAGCCGTTCTATCAACTGTCTCAATTTATACAAGAGCAATTTTAGTACTGTTTATATGTGCCCCAATATATTTGGCCTTGTTCAGATTTACTGCATTAACAGGTTGAGAGGTACATGCAAATAAATTGCTTTATAGAATTAGGCATAGCCAACCTCTCAACTGTCCCCAATTTTGGCTCAAAATGTTGCTCTTCCCCTAATAATCCCTCCATAAAATAGCAATTTTGGAAGAAAACATGGAGGGTTTACAATTAAGAAATAACTGTAATAATCAAAGTTATAGATTACTTGAAATGCATGTAGATTCTTTTATTTTGTCAGCTGCTCAAGGTAGCAGTACTAATATTAAAGTGTCCCTTCTTTGACAGGTAGAAGCTGTATTGTGTGTCTATTTTATATTTTTGCATCACATTTTTGGTCCATTTTTCATAATATTGTGTTTTTTGTCAAATTAGTGACAAATCACTAAAGACTGAAGTTAGAAAATGACAGACATTTGAGTTTCAGATTTTATACCCTTCAGAAAATTCATACTAATGCAAGACCTATTCTATTATCTTTCTAAGTTTATTAGAGCAATATTTAAAATTGTCCTTCTTGTTGTGCCTTTGTCCCACTTCTGTGTATGGCTTTGTCCAGATTTCTTGCTCTTGAAGTTGAGAGGTATGACAAATGTGTCAGGGCCATCACAGTCAGCCAGAGAGATTTCAAATTGTGACATGCTTGTTGCACCCCACTCCCCATGTAGTGACTCTGGATGTGTCCAAGCAAGGCAAGGAGTAGTTGTATCTACCTTGGATGGGGAGGACACACTGCATAAGTACTACAGTGGCTTTTCATCTGTCCTTGATTTTGCAGAATGGTCTGGTTTCTGTCATATTTTTGTACTGTTGATTTATGCTTATTACTCAAAGTGCCTGTTGCTCTGTGTTTAAGTAGCAATGCTTTAATGACCATAAGGTAAGCTTGTCTGACATCGTAAGATGCAAGTAAGCTTTAATAAGCATACTGTTAAAGAATTGCCAACATTGAAAGCCTTTCTGTTGTTGCCATGCAGAGAATACTTGACTAGATAATGTATAAGCCTTGGGTATTAAAGGACAGGATTCCATTATTTTAAAAGCTCATTACACTTGTTGGAGACTTCCAGTCATCTCTACAGGCTTTACCCGTAAACTAAACAGAATGCCAATCATGTGTGGTCCATAACCTGTACAGTAATCCTTTAAGCAATGTATCTTGAGCTTGTTTCTTGTTTGCTTTTCATTTTTACTTTTATCATGTTTTCCCCATGAAACGTTGTCAGGCAGCAGGTCTTTTTGGATAAGAAACATTTTTACAAGTGGGGCATCACATAGATTTCTACTTTCAGCATGTTGCTTGGTACTTTAATAAAGCTGAATATATTATAATTAGAACTGCAGTGCAAGGAGAAGTAGTTTGAGTTGAGTGCTTCTGGTTTTTCTTATACTTGATTTTGACTGGCATTCCAGTAATGTATTTAAAAAGTAATTTATTTTTTCATGCCTCACAACCTTTTGTTTCCATCTAGATATTAAGTAAGCTGTCATGCAGCCAATGCATTGAAATATTTTTATTCTTCTACACTTATTTTTGTCTTGATTGGACTTTCATAATGATGGTTTGCCACCCAGGGCAGCGTATTTAATTAAAGTTAGTTTTTTTGTGGTTTTGTGCATAGCTCCTCCCCTTTATGGTTGACCACACCCCTTCCCTTTGACCCCGCCCATTCAGCGTCTCCTGCAGCCCCCCTGTGATTTGAAGTCACCAGCCGCCACTGATTATAATGTTAATATATGCCAATGGCTAAATATATAGCCATTGGCATAAAAAATGTACAAAATATAAAATTAACATTTAATATATATAGTCACACTATCACGAAGTGGAAGTGCAAGGCAGCGTTGCGCAAAGGGGATCGCAAGGAATATATAAAAATATAGAATAAAACTGCAATGAAACACATATTACGATTTCCCCATAATAGTCAATGGCAGGCATGCCACACCATACTCATGGCGCAAGGGTTGCTAAGGGGCAGTGACAGTGTTATGTGCAGTAGCTAGGAATTAGTAGGCAATGCCATGCAAATGAAAGGAGTAATAGTGAATTGCAGACTCCCCGCTGGTGTAAGGATGAACCTCACAGTATAACGTTATAACACCGAGGTAAGCCCTTGAGATAAAGATGACATCAAGAGGGGTGTGTCGCCATTGCTGTAAGCACATTGGAGCATTGCTAAACCGGTCTGCCCCTAGCTAGGCAAAGCTGCAGGATAGGGGTGTGTCGAATTGCCCATAGCTCTGCTTAGCAGAGAGTACACAAGGTAACTGAGTATGCATGTGAACAGAGATGAAAACGCACGTAAACCCAATAAATGGGTATGTGCGTCACGCACTGCAGCCGAACCAGGAAGGATATAGGAAAGAAATAAGGAAATGCTGCAGCAGTGAAATTGGAATACAAATGACTAATTAACACCTAGGAGCCTACAGTGGGCCATTGACAACAGCTAACAAGGCTGCAAGCAGCTACCTGCAGAACAGGGAAGGGGAGGGGCTGTACTGCAAAGAAAACAGCAAAGTGTCAAAGCAGAACAAAGGCGATATGCAGCATATCAGCTACAAGTCACATTTCGCCATGACTGAGTAGGGAAAGTACATTTCGCCATGACTGGGTAGGGAAAGTACAGAACAAGAAAGACGGCAGTTGGATGCATGCCTGATAATGGGAGGGGATCAAGGTCTAAAAGTGAATTAAAGGGCAACAGATTAATCAAGGCAGGCAGGTAGATCTCCACAGTAAAGGCCCCACACTTGCAATACTCATTGCAAAACCCATAATTAAGACATGCAGCAGCTGGAATAGTTCATACACACCCACTTACATCAGCAGCATCCATAGCACAATACTATAAAGTGTGAAAGCACCTCACACACATTTGTGTATTCCCATACACTCTGCACCAGTGGTATATACAGACGGGCAACTTTTATTATGTACATGTTAGGGGCTGCCATAGCTTTGATCCACCAGCATGTGTTGGAGACTGAAGGTGGTGTGGAGGATGATGCACATGACCACTGCAGGCACCAGAGGAGGAGGAAGTGTTCAAACCCCAGGCTAACCTATCAGGGGCTACATGATCGGGTGATAGTAGAGCATTACAGGGTGGACAGGGACACCCTACAGCAACTTGTGGAGCTGTGCCAGCCACGCCTCAGAGCCAGAACAAACAGAGGGGAACCCATCCCAGTGGATACAAAGGTATGTGTAAGCCTGAGAATACTAGCTACAGGTACCTTTCAAAGACCAACTGGGGATATCATGGGTATCTCACAGGCATCAGCATCCAGGGTACTACACCAGTTCCTTGATGCCATGTTACCACATGCCAATGAGCACATATACGTCCCCTGAATGCAGGAGGAGTTGGCCAGCAATATGCGTCTCTTCCACCGTGTGGCAGAATACCTGGAGGTATTGGATACAATAGACTGCACATACATATACATCAAGTCACCACCCAGTGAGCAGGGAAGGCACTACATAAACCGCAAGGGATACCCCTCCATCAGCTGCCAGGTCGAGTGCAATTCCCAGGGCATTATCATGGATGTGTGTGCTGGCAGCCCTGGAAGCTATCAGGACTCCCACATCGGGCATGCCTCGCAGCTGTATCGGTTATTTGCCAAGGGGGACATCCCAAATGGCCACCTGGTGGGGGATGCTGGCTATGCACTGGAACCGTGGATGATGACTACCATCAGAAATGCACACACACCCATGCAGGAATGCCATAATGAGGCACACGCACAAACCAGAATCATCATAGAGCATGTGTTTGGGATGCTGAAATCACGGTTCCATTGCTTGGACATATCTGGTGGAGCCTTGCAGTACTCTCCAGGCATGTGTGCCCACATCTTCATAGTGTGTGCCATGCTACACAATATGGTCCTGCGGAAACAGCTGCAGCAGGGACAGAATGGTGAAGGCCCTCACAGCCCACCACCATTGCCAAGGGCCCCACAGGCACAGAGGTACTCAGACCATGAACACCCTGAGCCAGCCCCAGTAGGCAGGTGGAGGCATGCCCAGTATGCCCATGCCTTGGCAAAGAGGGAACATATAGCACACACAGACAGTGTAGGCACCTAGGGACTGACACTTTTCTCCACCTGCACACACAGTAAAAATGGATGGCCCATACACAACACTACCTGTAAATGTCATGTATAGGCAGTCTACTGTGTGCATCCAGCATAGGCAGCCCTCAACTATTGCACACACAACAGCCATTGGGACAAGGTAAGTCAACACCTGAACAGTAAATTAAGCTATCAGCATATGCAGATGCTGTATGTATAGATTCATAGGTAGGTACTTGACCAACTGCCAGAGGCCATTCATAAGGTCAGCCAAAATATGTCAGCTTTTGCCACCCCATTCATTCATTATCCATCCCTCTGCAGAGCAGAGCCAATGGCGAGATCCCTGGGGTGCATCTACTGTTCCCCATCCACCCTTCAAGGTTTCTCTTGCAGAGTTTTAGTGAGGGGCTCTGTATAATGTAGTTAGGGATGTTGTTCCAAAGTATGGGGAGTGTCTGTGACAGGAAG
This sequence comes from Protopterus annectens, assembly GCF_019279795.1. Taxonomy (NCBI): domain Eukaryota; kingdom Metazoa; phylum Chordata; order Ceratodontiformes; family Protopteridae; genus Protopterus; species Protopterus annectens. The sequence continues at coordinate 85,360,717 of NC_056736.1, read as the reverse complement.
CTGTCCCTCCAGCATCTCCAGGTTATTGTTGTGGCAAGGTCAGCTCACTATAGTGTGTGGCTCACTGTGACATGGATTCCCATAGGTGGAGCATATCCATCAAGCCTGAGTTCGACATGGATGTGTTGGTCAGTGGAGATCATCTCTGGATAAATGAGATGCCACTGAGTAAAGCAGGAGCTTATTCAGTCTGGCTGCATAGGCCATATGTTGGAGGCCAATATTCCCCTTGGTGAGGTACATTCGTGGACCCCCCAGCTGTTGGACGTGTCCTCTGAGGTACATCCCACATGGGTTATTATACCCTATGATGGGACTGATGAGTGATGAGTAAAGGGGCACTATAACCCCAGTATGTCTAGATGGGAATCATTTAGTAGTCAGATGGCCTACATAGAAGGATGTCCTAACTACTGTGGAGATATGATTGTCACAGGGGAGATCACTATCTACCTTAGTCCCCAGATACCCCATTACCTCATCTGTATTAAAGTGGCTGCCACTCATGTGTTAATATGTGGGTGCCAGTTCCACAATGGAATGACCATGCAGTTAGTGGCACCTGGCTGGAGGCCATGTCATTGGCACCCTATGACATTCTCTGTGAGGCCCCCTGAGGGATGTCCATGTCAGCTGGACTATCAATCATGGCTCCCAGTTTGCAGTCATTGCCAAACATGGTCTGCTGTAGTCCACCTGTGTTTGCCTGTACATCTGAGATGTATATGCCAAACAGTAGGGGTCCAAGAACTGAGTCCTGTGGGACACCAGTCATGAGTGTTCAAGATTTGGACCTGGAGACCGCTAGTCATACCATGTGGATTCTGTGTGTAAGCCTGTTGGCAACCCAACCTGTGATGTATGGGTGAATGTACAGGCTGGTGTGTTTATCAATAATACCTGAGTGGGGCATGGTGTCAAAAGCCTTGGTGAGGTCCAGGTAGTATGTGTGAACCACCTCCCCTGTCATCTAACGTCTAGTTGACTGTATGTAAGGCATCAAACAGGTTCAGTAGGCATGAACTGCACTCAACCAAGCTGACCTGGGTTGGGTCATGTGTTCGAAGGTTACCAATGTCATTGTTAATGAGTGCCATGAGGATGCAAACCATACCATTGCAGTCCAGGGTAGTCAGGCTTATGGGGTGGTAGTTACCATGGTCAGTTGTGATTTCTCTGTGATGGAGTGGAATAACCATTGCCACGCACCATTGTATGGGCATGTAGCCTGTGGAGAGGCTGAGGTAGGAATGCTTAATTAGGTGGGGGGCAGGTTGTCTTGCACAGTTTGCAAGATGCAGTCTGGGTCAACATCTGCCTCTATTGACGCTGTGTTTTGCTGTTAGAGAGGGCCATTTCCACCTGTGTTTCTCTGATGGTTGGGATACTGTACCTTTCGGGTAGTGTTGTGGGCTCTTTAGGGGGTGAAGTATGCACTGAATGTATCTGCAAGGATGTTGGTGATATCAGTAGGGTCAGCATATTTTGTGCTATATTTCACTGGCACAGTTCAAATCTATGTGTCACCACTTAGATCCCTGACATAGCCAAAGAAGGCTTTGTGGTTATCTTTCGAATTGTTGCGTATTCTCCTGGATGATGTCGTGAGGGACCTCCGTATCATACTAATAGTGGTCACAGATGTCTGCCCTTCGTGGGATTTGCTGTGTGTCTGGAACACTGTCCTATGTCTGTAGTATGGCCTGTTTATTGCAGAGGTCCACCAGACCGGTAGCCTTGTCTAGGAGGAGTGAGTCTTGGTTTTTCCAGAGATGGCACAATCCATACATCCATATAGGTGTTTATAGACTGCTGTCTGTATCTTGAGCAGTGTTTCCCCTTAGTGTGGGGGCTGTGACCCCCCCCTGTCACTAGTAGTGTAAATGTAGCTGTAGGAAAGGTATACACTGTGGTATCCATGGGTGGGTAGATGCTAGGGTGTGGAAACAGTGAACTGTTCATGGTCAGATCTAACCAGTGACCGGTTAACCTCCACTGTGGTGCACCTGTTGCCCATGTTCGTGATGACCACATCTAGTAGTTTCCACCCCACGTTAGGGAGGTTACCACCAGATACAGGGCATATGAAGTGATAAATTCCAGGAAGCGCTGGTCCTGGAAGTGAGTACTGGAGTACGTTTCCCAGTTAATGGTATGGTAGTTGACATTGACCAATGCCAGGGTGTGTGTTAGGACTGTCATGGAGGGTGATCTGTAGCAGGCCACATTTCACATTGTAGTTGTGGCTGATGTTAGCTGCACATGGATGATCACACAGGTATCATGCTGCCCCACTAACCTGGAAGTGTAGGTATCCCTGATGAATATGGATACAGCCCCTCCATGTCTGTCAGTCCATGTTCTGTGGCTGAAATGTGTGGTATGGGTTGTAGTCTGGTAGTGCTGGTGTGCTTTCAGGAGCCTTAAGACAGATTTCTGTTAATGCACAGATGTTGATGTTGTCCATCCTGAGGAGTGCTGTGAGTGCATGCATGTTGTAATCACAACCCCTGGTGTTGAGTAGCATAAACTTCATTGAATCTGCTATTGTGCTGTTTACAGAGTTCGTATTTACGTTCAAGACTCTCCTAAATAAGGCACCATTGGGGTGCCAATAGTCTTGCCCAGTATTCCAAAGCATAAGGCTGACACATAGGCCGGTATGGTATCATTGCATGCATGTTCCCCATCTGTGCTTGTTTTTCATCTCCACTGTAGGTGACCCTAGTGGTAAGCAATAGAAAGCCTTAAACTTATACAAGTCTTCTAGCTTCCAAGATAGGCTTTTGGAGTGACTAAGTATCAGTGTTCTGTGTGTTCTTGCTGTACTCAACTGTTTCCTGACTACATGGTGAGTTCACACTGTATATTGTGATCTGAAGGTCTGTTTATTCAGATATTATGGCTGTGATGGCCTGAGCATTAGAGGTTCACAGATAGCCTACTATCTATCTGCCCAAGGGCAATTAGAAGCATAGCAGCAGTGTGTTGGCCTTTCCCGCACCATTGATGAAGTAACTGAGCCTCTGTCAAGCAGAGCCAATGAAGCAATTCCAGGCAGAGTTGCTGGAAGCTGTTAAGGACTGCGGTTGTGGAGGGTGATAGGGGCACTTAGTGCTCTAAATAGGGCATGTTAATGTGGCAATTCAACACCATTCAATTCCCCCAACAGGTCTTGCAGCTATCAAACTGGACAGGTTCCCCCACCCCCTAGGACACATGATCCCAGGGGTGTATAGTCTGTTACCCATTCACACAACAAGGTTTCCCTTGAAGTGTGTCAGTGAGGGGCTATGCCTAATGTAGATAGGAATGTAATGTATTGTCTCACAGTACATTTGTTATATGTTGTTATGTCAAGAGTACGTGAAGCTCAGTGAATTTGGGGGCTCCCGCCCTTTGCTTAGCCTAGCTTACACATAGAAATAATTTAAATAGGAAATAGGCGGAAGAAACGTTAATGTCAACAGTGTAATGGTTACAGCATCCGCATAGTATCTGTGCATTCGAGGTTACAATCCTGATAAAGGTAGGGGTGTTTATCATGTGCAAAAGTATACCTTAACCACAGCTTCCATATATAGGTAGTAATCATCTGTATAATAAACATTTGAATCACCCATATAAACCCATGTGTGCAGGAGAGTACACTCAACAGAGAATGTAATGTCATGTCAGCACATAGTGAGATGTTACGTCACTGACAGGTATATATCCGGAGTAGTTAGCAGATGTGGCCGTGTTTGCGCGCACAGGTTACAACGTTTGTTTAACTGTGTTTAACCGCTGCTATAATGTCACACAAACACTTTTAAACATGCTTACAACTGCTTAAATGAGCCTTATTCTGCAGTAAAAAACATTTATAAAGTATCGCAGGTGTTGAACCCTGGACCATGCACTCTACAGTTATGGGACATACGACTAAACCATCCGAGGTGTACACATGTTTCATGGTCCTGAGACTACACCTTATACCATATGCATTTCACTGTAATGATCACAAATGGGACGGTGGCTTTGTGTACATATGTACAGTACATTGTAAAGTACTGTAGTTTGTGAACCAACACATTCCAGTCTACAGATGTATTACTGTTACAAACTAATATGAAATATATATATATATATATATATATATATATATATATATATATATATATATATATATATGTGTGTGTGTGTGTGTGTGTGTGTGTGTGTGTGTGTGTGTG